>NC_133325.1:707752801-707797801 GCF_042186555.1 Aquarana catesbeiana
TGTCTGCACACTGGTTGTAAAGTTAATGCCATTTTCTTATGTTTTGAGCAACTATTTGGACCCTTTTTGTGCATTTTAAGATAAAAGGCAAAAGAATCACTGTACTTCTAAAACAACGTAAAAGGCTATAAACAGCTGATGTGACTGTTACATCCCTAACAAGTGCGACACAGAAGATTAGGATTTTAGTTTAATTTCTGGAGCATGTACTGAAATCTTAATTTCATCTGATTACTCTGAGTAAAAATGGAATCTCATGGGGATTGTGCAAACGTATCCAGAGAGAGGAAATAAACAGAGCTGCGTTTCTTGGCAGAGTAATAAAAGCAGAAATTTCCAATCTCCTCCCATAGCAAAGAAAAGACAGCAGAGACAGCAGTGGAATCAGAAGACACATGATAACTACAGCTAGGTTCAGCAAAGGCCATGTGAGGCTTAAATCCCAGGAGGACGGGCCATACAGAACTGTAAAGCAATTTTTATCCAGAAGTGTCTTCTCCTTTTAGGAAAAAGTGTGTTAGCATTCCTAGGAAGCATTTCCTGAAGTCTCCATATTTGCACTGAGAACTCCAATGAAGTCAAAATGAGAAGACGGAGCCTCGTTTACACAAGCGTAAAAAATAATGGTTTGTTCCTCTTCAATAAAACGTTTGAAATGTTTTGCAAAGCCAACGCCTGACTTAGCACAAAGTCTAGTGCAGAGCGTCGGTGTCACTTCTTAACGTTGATTTCAGTCCTGCCTGCAACATTAGGTAGGCATTGGCAAATTGCATCAGTTTAAAGTGATTATTTAAAAAAAAACAACAACCTTACAAACATGTTATACAAACCTAATCTATACAGTAGTTTTGCACAGAGTGCCCGAGGGGGGGAAAGGGGGAGGGGGGAGAGAGGGAAAGGGGGAGGGGGGGTGAGAGTGAGAGAGGGGGGAAAGAGAAGAGAGTGAGGGAAGAGAGAGAGGGTTAGGGAAGAGAGAGAGAGAGAGAAAGAGAGAGAGAATAGAGAGGGAAGAGAATAGAGAGGGAAGAGAATAGAGAGGGAAGAGAGAGAGAGGGAAGAGAGAGAGAGGGAAGAGAGAGAGAGGGAAGAGAGAGAGAGGGAAGAGAGAGAGAGGGAAGAGAGAGAGAGGGAAGAGAGAGAGAGGGAAGGGGGGTAGGGGAGGGGGGGAAGAGAGGAAGAGGGGGGAGGGAGAGAGAGAGAGAGAGAGAGAGAGAGAGAGAGAGAGAGAGAGAGAGAGAGAGAGAGAGAGGGGGGGGGGGAGAAAGAGAGAGGGGGGAGAGAGGGGGAGAGAGGGGGAGAGAGGGGGGAGAGAGGGGGGGAGAAAGAGAGAGGGGGAGAGAGGGGGGGAGAAAGAGAGAGGGGGAGAGAGGGGGGGAGAAAGAGAGAGGGGGAGAGAGGGGGGGAGAAAGAGAGGGGGAGAGAGAGAGAGAGAGAGGGAGAGAGAGGGGGGAGAGAGAGAGAGGGGGAGAGAGAGGAGAGAGAGAGAGAGAGAGAGAGGGGGGGAGAGAGAGAGAGAGAGAGAGAGAGAGGAGAGAGAGAGAGAGAGAGAGAGAGAGAGAGAGAGATAGGGGGGAGAGAGAGAGAGAGAGAGAGAGGGGGGGGGGAGAGAGAGAGAGAGATAGGGGGGGAGAGAGAGAGAGAGAGAGAGAGGGGGGAGAGAGAGAGGGGGGGAGAGAGAGAGGAGAGGGGGAGAGAGAGGAGAGGGGGGAGATAGAGAGGAGGGGGGGAGATAGAGAGAGAGGGGGGGAGATAGAGAGAGAGGGGGGGAGATAGAGAGAGAGGGGGGGAGATAGAGAGAGAGGAGGGATAGGGCGGATAGGGGGAGAGGGAGAAAAAAAAATAAAAACACGCATTCTCATAACTATAGGGCTGCGAAGAATGCGTTGCCATTTGCTCAGTTTAGAAGTTGTTTGTGGAGTTCCCTTTAACATGCTTTAGATACATTTCTGTAGAAAATTTTAATCGGTATTTGTGGTGCACCTCTACTGTACAGTTAAAGAGATAAACAGAATAATATGCAGGAAGAGTGCCATTCAGCTGACAACACACGGCCCTTTATTCCCCTCTTACTTGCCAAGGACAACAAATACCTGTTTTATCTGTGGTGGCGTAAGAAGCCAGGAAGCCTCGTCCGGATATGTGGGTCCCACTCATGAACAGAACGGTGACTTCATGGCTCTTGGACTCAATGACGTCCTCTGGTCTCAATGCCAAGCCACAATACTTCATCCCTGCACAGAGAGGAAAAGACAAGAACTTTAATACAAGGAAAACCAGGGACTTCAAAACATGTTACCAATACGTGACAGAAGAAATCTACCATCATAGTACATCTATATTGAGAACAACTATTGCTGAACTTCTGAAAAAGCTATTTGACTGTCTGTCTGTCTTCATTTTTAGTAGGTGACCCAAAACAGGCAAGCAGAAAGTCAGAAATCCTCATCCTCTTACTTTTTCCCCAGAGAGTATTGAAGCTACTGGATCAAGAGAGACAGATCGAGAGAGAAACAGACAGATCGAGATCGAGAGAGATAGAGAAACAGATCGAGAGAGAGAGAGAGAGAGAAACAGATCGAGAGAGAGAGAGAGAGAAACAGATCGAGAGAGAGAGAGAGAGAAACAGATCGAGAGAGAGAGAGAGAGAAACAGATCGAGAGAGACAGATCGAGAGAGAGAGAGAGATCGAGAGAGAGAGATCGAGAGAGAGAGAGATCGAGAGAGCGAGAGAGAGACAGATCGAGAGAGAGATCGAGAGAGAGAGAGAGATCGAGAGAGAGATCGAGAGAGAGAGAGAGATCGAGAGAGAGAGAGATCGAGAGAGAGAGAGAGACAGATCGAGAGATCGAGAGAGAGAGAGAGACAGATCGAGAGAGAGACAGATCGAGAGAGAGACAGATCGAGAGAGAGAGAGAGAGAGAGAGAGAGAGAGATCGAGAGATCGAGAGATCGAGAGAGAGAGAGAGAGAGAGAGATCGAGAGAGAGAGAGACAGATCGAGAGAGAGAGAGAGAGAGAGAGAGAGAGAGAGAGACAGATCGAGAGAGAGAGAGAGAGAGAGAGAGAGAGAGAGAGAGACAGATCGAGAGAGAGAGACAGATCGAGAGAGGGAGAGACAGATCGAGAGAGGGAGAGACAGATCGAGAGAGGGAGAGACAGATCGAGAGAGGGAGAGACAGATCGAGAGAGGGAGAGACAGATCGAGAGAGGGAGAGACAGATCGAGAGAGGGAGAGACAGATCGAGAGAGGGAGAGACAGATCGAGAGAGGGAGAGAGAGACAGACTGATCGAGAGAGCCCCCATTGCCACTGAGCAGCGTGCTAGAAACATATGACATCAGCAAAAACGAATCAATGCCAACACCGTCCAACAAAAAGGCCAGGAAACTATTCCACTCACATCACAAAATGCTCACAGGCCCCTTTCACACGGGGCGGTGGATGCGTTGGCGGTAAAAGCTGCTATTTTTAGCGCTGTAGCACCTGCAAAGCGCCCCAGTGTTAAAGGGGTCTAAGGGATAAACCTTGCCTTCATCCCTAGCCTGTCAGGTTTTTGAAATATTGTTTACCTCAGCTTCACTCCTCTGCTGCTCCATCTAGTCTTTTTTTTTAAAGAAAAAAAAACAAACAAACAAACAAAAAAAAACAAAACAGCTTGCAATTGCACCATAGTAATCCCATTGAAAAAAAAAAAATCACAGTGTGCAAAGAAATTAAAAAAAAAAAAGTGCAACCACATGCAGCGGCTGTTTAGGTTACTATGGATTAAAAAAGGTTGTGAAGAGACAACATAATGCCTCCCCACCACCTGTCAAGCACCTTCTAAAAAGCGATCCACTGAATTATGGAGGCTGAATAGTGGGTTCATACGGTTAAAGACCAACAAGACAAGTTTAAAGACATATGGGCAGGTTGGATGTACTATTCTTCAGAGATCTCTACAGACTAAATGCTATTACCACTTTCCTCCACCTCACTATAGCTTACATTGCCACATACTCTCCACATAGATGCACCAGTTATTTGGTCCCGATTTTTCCCTTTTGGTTTCCCCACTTCTTTCCTGGGGTTGCTCTTTCCCCTATCATCCATGATATGTAGGCCAATATGAGATCTGTTTGTACTGTGTTTATACTTGACATATTTCGGGTGGGTGTAGGTCCTTTGCCGGTGCTGTGCCCTGGTTGGTCTGCGCCTGCCTTGTCACACCTGTGTTGACGATGGTGTGGGGGTCAGGCGGGACACCGAGCGCACCCCTCCACTGGGCGCCTCCACGTCACCCGCTTGGGATCTTTGCTTTGAATTAATTGTATTTGTTACTAACAGATGACCTTAATACTAGTTTAACTTGTTTGCACATTTATGGAATGATCCTGCCTCGGCTCTAGTCTTAATACTTTTTTTTGTAAAATTTTATGTAAAATGTAATAAAAATTACATTTGTTAATAAAAAAATAAAAGAGCGATCCACTGCGGTTCAGGGGGTGACATGTTAAAGTGGTTGTAAACCTTGCTTGGTCATTTTTACCTACAGGTAAGCCTATAATAAGGCTTACCTGTAGGTAAAATGCATATCTCCTAAACGTGTAACGAGCGACTCTGATTGGCACTGGCTGCCTGTGTGGGTTTTCTGCTGTGTGGTATATAAATGGCGCTCCAGAAAATGTCCACCGGTCTTTTTTTTTTTTTACAATGGCATTGTAGTTAGGCAGGTAAAACACAATATTCTGGGAGCGTGGCCTGGTAAGCAATGGAGTAGGTCGCAGGCTGTGTGAGCTCCGCTGACCCAAACTCCGGTTTTGACATCCTGTGGCCATCCTTGCCATCGAGCAATCTAGATCACACCTGGGGATAAATCCTGCTTTCTGCACTTCATCTAGAGCCTGCTAACCGGACAAAACACCGCCCGAGGATCCCGGACCGCTATTAGCCCTAGGAAAGGCCCTGGCTTAGGCCTAGTCCCTGGAGCGACGGCCATCTTGCTGCACCCGGCGGCGGCCTGGACGAGAATTTCGGGCACCACTGACAGCCAGGGACTGGCCCCTATCCTGGGACCACCTCCGGACTGCCTGAGGAGGCTATCATAGCGCACCCAGGGCCGTAATCAACCCCAGAAAGGACCGCGGAGCCGGCCTGTGATCCAGATCGGTGGCCATCTTGCTACACCCGGCGATTCCCTGGTGAGTCTTCCTGGCCTTTCTGTATACCCTAAGTCCGAACCCATCTTGGAGGGGTCTTTTGGCAGTCTGCCCCTGCTGACAAGATACACCTAAAGCCATCCTGTGAACGGAAAGCAGCTCCGACCCCAATTATCCGGATCAGCGGCCATCTTGCTGAGTCTACAGTAGGTCTGGTGAGAGATATCCCAAAGCAGTGGGGGAATATGTCACCGCCGAAGAGGACCTCTGGGGCGGTGGACAAGCTGGCGAAATACCGCCATCAGGACCAAGATCCGCAGGCCAAAGAAGGAGACAGCACGTGCTCAGCGGCGGTCCATCAGAGTGCGGACACAGCCAAGGTCTTAGATGCCATTGCATTGCTGCAGGGAACACTCACTGCCAAAATAGACGAGGTCAAGATCGACATCTCCCTCCTCCCACCTCCAAAGTGAAGGATAGGGTGACTGAAGCTGAGACGCGCATTGGAGAGGCAGAAGACATCCTGCACCCCTGAGCCACACTACAGAGGACCTACAGCGCCAGATTCATCAACTACACGCACACCAGGATGATATGGAGAATCGTTTGCGGCGATGTAACCTCCGGTTCATTGGTTTACCTGAAAAGGCGGAAGGTACCAATCCTGCAGAATACTTGGAATCCCTTCTGATCAAACATTTTGGAAGAGAGGCCTTTTCCGTTATGTTCGCAGTGGAACGGGCGCACAGAATTCCAGCTAAACCTCCACCTGTGGGTGCCCCCCCCCAGAACCTTTATTGCCAAATTTCTTAACTTTAAAGACAGAGATAAAATCCTGCGGCTGACCAGTGAGAAAGAGAAAAGCAATATCACCCTGGGCAACAATCAGGTTGCAGTGTTTCCTGATTTCTCTAATGAAGTCCAAAGAAAGCGTGCACAGTTCCAAGATGTTAAGAGGCGGCTTAGGGTGATACATCTAAAATATGCCATGCTGTTTCCGGCCAGACTGAGAGTGGAGGATGATGGTAAAGTCCTATTTTTTTTGAAGACCCCAGGGAGGCAGCACAGTGATTGGATCGACGTGGACGTCCGGATGGATGATCGGGCAATCGGCCAGTTACTATGAGTACTGTTGACATTGACAGAGGTTGGTGGGCCCCATCTTTGCTTTATCAGTAACTTCCGCTGTGGGGAGATAGTTCTATATCACCGCTCATTTTCTATACAAAGGCCTCACCCCCTTCCTCCCCCCCCTTGGGAGTCTGAAATCTCCCCCATTTTGAAGTCAAGAGACCCACTGCCTAGGTTGAACCCTTTGGGGGGAGGTGGTGTACAGCGTGTTGGTACCCCTGGATACGAGACTTTGGAAATGAGGACCACAGAATTTACTACCCTGAATACTATAATATCCCCACAGCATGGCACAGTTCAGGAGACTTTTATAGGGCTGAGGCCACACATTACTTTACCAGGATGACTGTGTATCCTTGCAGCGCGAGTACCACTCAGACAGGAAAAGAGACACATCAGATTTGCCACGTGTCCTTTCCATGTTTCACACAGTGGAAAATCGCCCCGGTAATGTTTGCAACCCTTATTTTTTTCTCATTTTTTTCCCTTTTGTTCTGATTTTTACAGCTCAGCAATTTCAAAGATCTGTACCTCCAGCCAATGTTGATGGCTGGAAGTTGAATTATATACAGGTTGCAAGGGAATGTATGCTTCCACCAAGTTGGGGAGGTGAGAAGCTGGGAGGGAAGGAAAATGCCAGATACCTTGATCTGCGCATTGGGAATGTTAGCACCGTTGTGCAATTGTTATATGCTTGGAATGTTACTGAACAAGCACTTAATACACATGCAGTATGTATAATAGGTCACGAAATGATGGTGTTATTACGGGTATTGAGAGGGGAGCTGCCCTGCCGATGCAAATGTAATATATATGCAAACAAGCACCATGGCAGACATTAAATTTATGGTGTGGAATGTGCGGGGCCTGAGAGACAAGATTAAAAGGACAGCAGTACTGCGATAGCTGAAAGGTCAGAAAGTAGATTGTTGTACTGGTGGAAACACATGTCACAGGCCACTTACAGGCAGCCCTAAAGCGTCCTTGGGTGGGGTGGGCATACCACAGCACCCACACAAATTTGTCTAGAGGGGTAACGGTGCTGATAGCGAAATCCACACCGTTTGAGTTGGTTTCCATGGTAATAGATCGGCAGGACAGGTACCTCTTTCTGCATTCACTTGTGGGAGGAGAACCCTTGCTGATATTGGCTAGTTATATCCCCCCTCCATACAGGTCAGATGTGGTTACAGAAGGCCTTGCATTTATACCAGCAGTGTGGTTGGGGGACTTCAATCACACAATGACTCCATCCGTAGACAGGCCAGTACAGGCTGAACCCAGTCGGGGCGAACCACTGCACACTAGACTATATCGCACACTGACAGACTTTGACTTTATTGACACATGGAGACATGCAAATCCCAGGACCAGAGCATACACCTGCCACTCAGTAAGTCACAATACTATGTCCAGGATTGATTACATACTAGTTTCCAGGGCCCTACTGCCCAAGGTTACAGGCTCAGGATTTGCTCCTAGGATCCTATCAGATCACTCTGTGTTGGCTGACGGCATCTCTGAGGTCAGCCTCTCCTGATAGGCTTTGGCGTCTAAACCCTCACTGGTTATCCCTTCTATCGGACCATGATTCCATTGCTAGGGAGCTGCTTTTCTTTTTTGAAAAGACACAGAGACCTTATGCCCTTAACACACACTGGGACGATTTTAAAAACCATGCTCGCAGGATCTTTTCCTCCAGAATAAATAGGCTAAAACGAGAGTCTAACACCATACTCCAACTCACGTCTGACAAACTACGGGACTTAGAGGTGGCCTACAGTTCCAACCCATCCTGTGAAAACTTGGACAGAGTGAAACTGCAGACAGGCCTAGTCACACAACTACATATAGAAAAGGCAAAACAACGTGTTTTTTTTGTAAACAGAGGGTATACGAACAGGGAGAGAGGGCCGGGAGACTGTTGGCGTACTTGGCCCACATGGACGAGAAGCCCCCAGTCGTAGTGTCGCTTGCAGACCCAGACGGACGTAAAATAACAGACCCGGGACAAGTGGCGGCCAGATTTAGACAATTCTATGACAATCTATACAAATCTCAGTGCACATACACTCAAAGGGAGATCCATTCACACTTAGCTTCAATACAGTTCCCCCAGCTGCACCAAGAGCAAGTTGAGCTTCTGGATGCACCTATTACTGAGCATGAAATTGCGGAGGCAATAGCACAGCTAGCCAAATCTAAAGCCCCGGGGATGGACGGATTGCCTCTGGAGTTTCTGTAACATATATAGATATCTTGGTCCCAAGGCTGAAAGAATTATACCAATCCATTTTTGATCAGAACTCACTTCCTGAATCTATGCAGGAAGCCCAAATTATAGTCCTCCCCAAACCGGGAAAAGACCCGCACTTCCCTACAGGCCGAGATCACTCCTGCAGGTAGATATCAAAATCTTAGCTAAAATCCTGGCCTCTAGGATAAACACCACTATCTTAACATTAATAATTCACACGGACCAAACGGGATTTATGCCGGGGAAAAACACAGCCATGAATATCAGGCGACTCTATATGAATAATTAGGCCCGTCATGATAATTCAGGAATGAGGGTGGTGGTGGCGTTAGATACCGCTAAGTTTTTTGATACCGTTGAGTGGCCGTATTTGTGGGAATGTTTACATAATTACGGATTTGGGTCACGCTTCATTAAATGGGTACAGCTCCTATATCAGACACCCAAAGCAAGAATCTTTGTGAATGGCTGGCTTTCGGAGCAGTTTCCACTAGAGAGGGGTACCAGACAGGGATGTCCCCTCTCCCCTTTACTGTATGCGCTGGCAGCTGAACCGCTGGCCATTGCTATTAGAGCACACCCCGATATTCAGGGTCTGAGCCGAGGCCCCACAGTCTCACAGCCGACGACACCATACTATACCTTGCTGATCAGGGACCATCACTCCAGGCTGCTTTAGAACTTATCGAACAAATGGGGGGATACTCGGGTCTGCGTATAAACTGGGACAAGTCCCAGATTCTTCCAGTAGATGTGTTCCCTCCTCCCCTCACGTCCCCTCCATTACCACTTGCCAGGGTATCCAAGATTAAATACTTGGGGGTGGAGGTGACTAGAGATCTGGTGGATTACACTCCTTTAAATATAGCTCCCTTGTTTAATTTACTGAAAAGTAAAACGCAGACATGGTCTAGATTGCCTATGGGGGTGATGGGCCGTATAAACTTAATCAAGATGATTATACTGCCCAAGATTTTATATCTGGTATGGCATGCCCCTCTATACATCCCCTTAAAACTTTTCAAACAGATGGAAGCTATTTTAAAATCATTTGTCTGGGGGCAAAGCAGACACAAACTAGCCTGGCAAACCCTAAAGAAGCCCACAGACATGGGGGGCGTAGCCCTCCCGAATTTGCAGGATTATTACCTAGCCTCACAACTTTCCCATATGTACCACTTTCACACGTCGGAAATGCAGCGATATAGATCTTTGGTCTGTGACAAACCGGGACACCCGACGTTTACACCAATTCAGGCTATTCTACGTGGGAAAAGAGCACCAGGCCCCACTGCGCGGTACAACTCAGGCATGTTGATGCATCACCAAAGAATTTGGGAAATTTCTCTTAAAAAGCAAAATGTGGGGAAATTTCATTCACACACCCCATTGTGGCTTAATAATATGATGCCGGAATTGGAAACGATTCCAGATTCAATAGTTTGGGCTAGGTATGGAATACTATATCTCCATCAGGTCATATCCACATCCGGGCTTAAGCAATTCCAGACACTTAAGGAGGAGTTTTCCCTTCCACACCAACTAGCATTCAAATACCTGCAGCTCCGTCACGCGCTTAAAACCCAGTTACCGAGTTTGGAACTAGAAATGGAGCCCCCCCGAGTTGGGTATAATTCTAGGAGATGACCCCTCAATGCTGATATCACTCCTGTACTACACAATTAGACAAAGGGGAGTAGCAGTTGTGTCCCACAAAGCTAAGACGCAATGGGAACAAGATATAGGACCTATAGATGACGCTGACTGGAACGAGATCTTAGAAGGAACCAAGACAGTATCTCCCAAGATGTCAGATAGACTGACACAAATATATATTGTTCATAAGGCCAGTCTGACACCGTTGAGATTGGCGAAGTTCCAGCACACGCCGGATCCGACGTGTCACTTGTGCAGAGCTGATCCAGGTTCATTTTACCATCTCATGTGGAGCTGCCCTCCTGTTCAGACATTTTGGGCACAGGTTATCCGTTTCCTCCATGACAATATGGGGTCCCCTGTGGTGTTGGACCCTAAGTTATGTATATTGGGGTTACTGCCAGATGTAGAGGTGGATAAGTATCACACAATATTCATCTCTGAAACTATATTTTTGGCGCGTAAAGTGATAGCTCAGAGATGGATGCAGAATGTACCCCCCACGATACAGATGTGGAAAAAAGCAATAAACTATACTCTACCATTCAAGAAACTGATCTATGCACACAGGGGATCTTCGCAAAAATATTCTAAGATATGGGACAGATGGTTGGAGGATGGGGAGACCTGTGTTTAGTTGGTTAATAACCGGTGAGGTGCTTCTCTGCATCCGGGGCACAATTTGTTTACAGGTTGGATTAATGGACTAATCGATTCACCACACCCACGGATATAAGAATACACATCCTACAAAACTTTTGCTTATTGAATTTTGCTGTCATGTTATGTACTTGACTTTCCTTGCATTTGTGTACCCAAATGGCTTGTAAAATGTATTTTATATCAATAAAGTTGTTTTTTTCCAAGTAAAAAAAAAAAAAAAGCACAATATTCTGTTTCCCATAACAACCAGCTTCTCCCTTTGCATTCTCTCATACCTCGCTAGGAACAAAAGGACAAACTCTTTCCATCATGAGGCCCACGCTGCTTCAGTGCAATAAAATCCTCCACAGACACCGTCTCTGACAACTTTCCTTGGTTAGATTACAAATGGTAGCAGAGGCTCATCGGAGAGACGGTAACCTGGAGAATATCAGCCAGTGCAATGAATACGCACATCGGTGCAGAGTTCCTTGCCATTTAAGGGCCTGCATGTTTAAAACTTACAGAGTGAGCTGGATTCTACATCTTACATCAAGTAAATGTTATTTTTTTATTTTATTCATTTTGCTGCTACCAATAAAAATCAGGCTTCGCCACTTTCCTCTCTAAAGAGGTCTAGTTTACAATGATGAGCATGAAATTGTAAGTGAAAAATTCATAGCATAACAGCCCACTGACTTCCGGCACTTCAAAGCACAGCCAGCTAAACAGTACAGTAATCAAAGCAAAACAAAGCTTCCTAGGAAAGTTAAATAAACGGTTAGCAGCTACAAAGGGATGGGATTCTTTGCTGTAATAATCGGCATTATAGAATCTGCAAACATGAAAACGTTTCAGGCCTCATTGAGTGTGAGAGACAATCTGTGTTGTCATATTAATCAGGTAAAGCCCAACTCCAGGATTGCTGCTACTTTAAATAGTTAATTCGGGCCAAGCTGGCCCAAACGGTTTCCTTTACTAACAGATGTAGCAGCTGTCAGCGCTGTAGTAACTGTATATAGCATCAGATACATACAGTATACAGCAGTGTGTTCCAGCAGCGGTACAAGGACATTCCTGGAACAAGCCTGGTTCGGGTTGGGCGATGCTCAGGAAGCCTTGTATTTAACAATGAATACAAGGTTTCCTCTGACTGGCGGGAGGTGGAGATGCAGGCAGATGACGTCATGATTTCACCTTAGCCAATCAGAGGAAGCCTTGTATTCATGGATAAGAATCCCTGTATTCATTAATAAAAAATACAAGGCTTAGTGCAAATGTTTGAGCAGTGCTCAGCCCAACTGGATTTTGTTTCAGGAGTGGAACAGGAAGTCCCCGTACCGCTGCCGGCACACAGCACTGTATACAGTACTATATGTCACGGAAGCGACATACTTGTTATAAAGCACTGACAGCGGCTGCATCTGTTAGTAAAGGAAACAGTTTGTTTGGGCCAGCTTGGGAGCAGTAGAAATCCTGGATTTGGATCCCCTTTCAGGATGTGTCAGAATGAAGATAACTTAGTGTAAACTAAACTCCTCTTCCCTAGCTGACATCTTTACCTGGTCTTTATCCAAGTTGGGATCTTTGGCTACCTTGATGGGTCAAGCTGGAATGAGGCACACGGGAGTTCACTCATTCTGGCTCAGAGGTGTGCTGAGAATGCACACTGAGCTGCACATGCAGCTAGAGAAGATTACAAGAGGGCAGGAAAGTTAAGCCGGCCATAGATGGTTGGAAACACAGCTGGTTCAGTAGGGACCGGCCAAGATTTGAATCATCTGTGGACAAGCTGATTTTAGCCAAGTGGACTTGGGTACAACCAGCATGTTGGATTTTTACATGCGATTACTGTGAGCGGCTATAATCACCGTGTTCTTCCAGCAGGAACAGCTTCCTGCACCCCCCCCTCCCGCGGGAGTGATTCCCCCATCAACACTGACTGTGTTGATAGGGGAATCGAGCCATTTGCTTTCCTTTCACCCGTGGCTGCAGGAAAGAAAGTCACCTCATCTATGGACTGCCTTAGTTTTACTGGAGAATAGACATTCACACTAAAAACTGCATGTGAATCGCACACGATTGCACTATGTGTATCTGTGCAATTCACATGTAGTTCTGTGTAGTGTGATTTCAGCCCATTTTATTTAAATGGTCTGGGATCTCACCCCACCAAAAGTAGTGCAATGCACTACTTTTGGAAACGTACTGCAACATTCATAACCTGCGATCTGATGCGGGCAAACACACTGTTTTCAACCTGTGTTTGGGTGTCGTTATTTTGCACTGACACCTGCTGCAGATTGCAAGGGAGGTGCAATTTGAGTGTGGTGCGAGAAACCGGCATGGAAAGCAAATTTCTCGCATGGCATTCTAGTGTGAACAGGACCTAAAGGAAGCTTGCCATAGCAGATCACCTTCTGAAAGGGTCAACTACCTGGCCGTCATGCTTTTGGCATCAGGGACTCAAAACAAGTCTGCATTCAAGTTAGTATGCCTGATCCAAGTCAGTAATGCAGAAACCAGTGGCGGCCCATCAAAATGGGGCGCCACCCCCCTAATCCATATGTCCAGTCTAATCTACATACAGGGCGCTGTACGCATGGACTCCAATGGCAGGGGGGGGGGGGGGGTTTAGAAGCACATGACTAGAGCCTGAGGCTCTAACTGGCTTAAAAAAAGGAGGACGGAAGCCGCCGTGACGGGGCTTGTTTGTCTCCCCACAAAAAATGGAGCTCCAGCCGCCACTGGCAGAAACAGATTGTTGGATATAACCCCTATACTGAGAGTTCAGGCCACAAAGCCCAGTTCATCATATACAAGTTGATCTATGAGAAACATGATGTAAGACGCTATGGGATTCATTTACTAACAGGAAAGAGAGACTGTTCACTGGGCAAAAAAATAAATAAAATTCTATCTATATATATATATATATATATATATATATATATATATATATATATATATATATATATATATATATATATATATATATATATCTCTATATCTATATCTATATCTATCTATAGATAGATAGATAGAGAGAGAGAGAGAGAGAGATGATTGAATTATATATAATTAGATGATTGAAGTAAACACATCGTCACCATATTTGCTGAGTGAATAGTCTCTACCCCTTTAGTAAACCAACCTCTATGTGTATATGAAAATGAGCAAGTGGGACATAAAAGAAAGAAAAGAAAGAATGTGGGATTCATAAACAGCATAGAACCCAACAATGAGGCTACAGAAAGCAGAACACTTATCAGCACATTGTCATGTAAACAGACTATTTATACATCTGAGGCTCAGAATGCAAATTGCTGCACTGCCAGATTAATGTGCCGCTCTCATATGCTTCCATCAGCTTGGTTTGACAAAAGGCGAATACATTGTAAATGGTGCATTATAATGGAATATTCATTATTGTACAGTCAAATAAAAAACAGATTGTTTTCTTGTTTGTAGGGCCTGAAATTATCCTTGGTTTGGGACTTTGTTGAAGTGTTATGATTTTCCCTGGGTAAAAAGACAATTTGAGAGCTTCTTATAGTATTCTTTGGGAGGCATTTAAAAATCACCGATTAAGAACTACAGTGCACGAGTGCAAACCTCTTCCTTAGCAGTCCCACTTTTAGGTACACGCTTATATTACATAAAAATGTGAATATTCAATTAAGATTTAAATATTATAGATATATATATATATATATCTCTATATCGTCAAAAGTAGTGGGACGCCTGCCCTTAAACGCACATGAACTTTAATCCCAGTCTTAGTTCGTAGGATTCAATATTGAGTTGGACCACCCTTTGCAGCTTAGGAGTGTGTCTATAGCAGTGATGGCAAACCTTGGCAGCCCAGATGCTTTGGAACTACATTTCCCATGATACTCCACTACACTGCAGAGTGCCAGAGCATGGAGCCTTCCCAGAAGAGTTGAAGCTGTTATAGCTGCAAAGGGTGGGCCAACTCAATATTGAACCGTACAGACCAAAACTGGGATGTCATTAAAGTTTGTGTAAAGGCAGGTGTCCCAATACTTTTGATAATATAGTGTATGTATACAGTGGGGACAGAAAGTATTCAGGCCCACTTAAATTTTTCACGCTTTGTTATATTGCAGCCATTTGCTAAAATCATTTAAGCTCATTTTTTTTTCCCTCATTAATGTACACACAGCACCCCATATTGACAGAAAAACACAGAATTGTTGACATTTTTGCAGATTTAGTAAAAAAAAGAAAAACTGAAATATCACATGGTCCTAAGTATTCAGACCCTTTGCTGTAACACTCATATTTAACTCAGGTGCTGTCCATTTCTTCTGATCATCCTTGAGATGATTCTACACCTTCATTTGAGTCCAGCTGTGTTTGATTATACTGATTGGACTTGATTAGGAAAGCACACACCTGTCTATAGAAGACCTTACAGCTCACAGTGCATGTCAGAGCAAATGAGAATCATGAGGCCAAAGGAAATGCCTGAAGAGCTCAGAGTCAGAATTGTGACAAGGCACAGATCTGGCCAAGGTTACAAAAAGATTTCTGCTGCACTTAAGGTTCCTAAGAGCACAGTGGCCTCCATAATCCTTAAATGGAAGACATTTGGGACGACCAGAACCCTTTCTAGAGCTGGCCGTCCGACCAAACTGAGCTATCGGGGGAGAAGAGCCTTGGTGAGAGAGGTAAAGAAGAACCCAAAGATCACTGTGGCTGAGCTCCAGGAGATGGGAGAAAGTTGTAGAAAGTCAACCATCACTGCAGCCATCCACCAGTCGGGGCTTTATGGCAGAGTAGCCCGACGGAAGCCTCTCCTCAGTGCAAGACACATGAAAGCTCGCATGGAGTTTGCTAAAAAAACACCTGAAGGACTCCAAGATGGTGAGAAATAAGATTCTCTGGTCTGATGAGACCAAGATAGAACTTTTTGGCCTTAATTCTAAGCGGTATGTGTGGAGAAAACCAGGCACTGCTCATCACCTGTCCAATACAGTCCCAACAGTGAAGCATGGTGGTGGCAGCATCATGCTGTGGGGGTGTTTTTCAGCTACAGGGACAGGACGACTGGTTGCAATCAAGGGAAAGATGAATGCGGCCAAGTACAGGGTTATCCTGGACAAAAACCTTCTCCAGAGTGATCAGGACCTCAGACTTGGCCGAAGGTTTACCTTCCAACAAGACAATGACCCTAAGCACACAGCTAAAATAACGAAGGAGTGGCTTCACAACAATTCCGTGACTGTTCTTGAATGGCCCAGCCAGAGCCCTGACTTAAACCCAATTGAGCATCTCTGGAGAGACCTAAAAATGGCTGTCCACCAACGTTTACCATTCAACCTGACAGAACTGGAGAGGATCTGCAAGGAGGAATGTCAACAATTCTGTGTTTTTCTGTCAATATGGGGTGCTGTGTGTACATTAATGAGGAAAAAAATGAACTTAAATGATTTTGGCAAATGGCTGCAATATAACAAAGATTGAAAAATTTAAGGGGGTCTGAATACTTTCCGTCCCCACTGTGTGTGTGTGTGTGTGTGTGTGTGTGTGTGTGTGTGTGTGTGTGTGTGTGTGTGTGTGTGTGTATATATATATATATATATATATATATATATATTTTTTTTTTTTTTTTTTTACACACACATACTGTACACACACACACGTATGGTTAAACCTCCAAAAGCTTATATACAATCAATATGAAAAGGTCTAAGAAAATGGTGGTGTTAATAAGATCCCAGAATGTACTCAACATAAAAAGAAACAAAATTTCTCCGAGCTAAATGTACAGACACAAAACAGGAACATTTTAGCCAGGGACTTTTTAATAAGCTCTTTCATGATAAAAAAAATTCTAATTTACAAGTGTGTGTAACAGAGCTATGTTGAAATTACTGTGCTAAAGTGAAGCAGTACTTTGAAGGCCATCTCGTGTGTTCTCTTAGTGAAGTATAACATCTCTACCAAGGTTTTAGCAATGTGTTCAAGGCAGTTTGATAAGATTATGCTCCACAGTTAGAAAAACATTCTGGTAAAAATGACACTGAACAAGGATTCACGATATAAAAGAAACATGTGCTAAGGGAAATATGAAGCATTACAGACCTTATGCTGAAAATGCTTTTTGCCAGTCCGTCATGCTGATCTAGTGGCTTCAATAAAGAGACATTTACCCTGAACAAGTATGCAGCAAGTTAAAAGAGAAGTATGGCCAAAGCTTTTTTGCATTTACTTCTCCTATGGGTCTCAGGATGGTTGCACTTCGTTCTGCTAAAGCCTACTGTTGGCTGATGTCACTCAGCTGGTCCAGGCGCTGGATCGATCCCGACTTTACAATCGGGATCCACCCAGCAGCCTGGATTGGTGGCTGGTTCAGTCTCTCATTAAACTGCTTGGGAGAATGAGCCAGCAGCTCCCACCCCCTCCACAACCCAGCGCTCCAGTGAGCTCTGAAGGGTTAAAAGCAGAAAGCCCTGACGGACAATCACAGCTCTCTGCTCAGAGCAGAGGGATCAGTGGTGTTTGATCGCTCAGTTCTCAGAGTAGAGGTGGCAGGGGACAGATGCATGCATCAGATCAATGCTGCATCCACTTAGTTAAGCATCTTTTTTTTTTTTGGGGGAAACCCACACATCTCATTTTAAGTGATCTTGCAAGATCCATGTGTACTGACTGTAACAGTGGATTTAAAAGCTATCTGTAAAGAATAGATTTGGACTTTATTCTTACCTGATCACTATCCCCCAGCAGCCATGTCAACCCTTCCCCCTCAAAAAAACAAAACATTTTTTTTTTCCCAGGGCTTCTCCATACCTAGCTCAGTTCTCGCTGCTCCAAAACCATCATAAATCCGCAAGTAACTGGAATGACATGAATCAACATCCTCAATATCAAAGTCTCCAAACTTTAGTAGAATCCGTTCACCAGGCTTGACCTGGATTTTCCATTCACACACAGTGCTGTTTGGGTAGGTGTTCGGATAGTTTTTTGATGTAAAAGTTCCACTTTCTGGGCCAAAAAAGGTGTAGCCACAACCATCTCCTGGAACAAAAAAAAAAAAAAACACAAAGTAACATAAACAAGAGTTGTAACAGACCACACAATGAATAGAGCAACATTGTCTGCCCTTGTAATTGCCACACATATAAAATGTCGGGACAGATTTACTTAAAGTATAACTTGGGCAAAACTTTTTTTGTTTTGGATGGAGAGGAGAGGGATTAGTACACCTGTCACTTTTTATTGCTATCTGTGTCTCCAAAGTCACCCTCTCCATTTGTCCTTTTTACCATTAGCATTTAAAGTAAAAGAAAATCCCAAAATTTGGGTTGTCCCCAGAAAAGTAATACACTGGGGACACTAGTTCTGGTGACCTAGGGGTCCCCAAGGGATTTCCTTAATTTGCAGGGATTTCCTATTACTTCCCATTTTGGCTATTGGAAATGAATTGATTGGTAAACCTCCCCAATGGGACACCAATGGCAAAAGAAATGAACCAACAGGGGTTCAAACCCTCCCTTGCCCTATCCAAAATGAAAAAAAAAAAAAAAAAAAAGAAGGTTTGCCTATAGTTCTACTTTATTACCCAATTGTAAGACCTTGGCCTCCTCAGATGCTATGGTACTATAGGTCTCAGAATATATCAGTATGATTTAACAGATTACACGTGAACCACTGTGATACACTTTAGCTTCTATTCAATTTCTGTAGATTTGTAGGAGAAATTTACTTTAACATTTTAATTTTTTTCCGCAATTTGGTAAAAAAAAATAAAACCTCATGCTGCCTAGAAGATCCAAACGGCAGACAATAAACTTTCTTGCATAATGCTTTTGCTTATCAATTTTTTCCCCCTCCACCTGACAATGGTCCCATTTATCTTTTGCTCCGGCTCTCGTAAATCAGTGCCAAAATTGTCACTCCACTGGGCAAACATTGCCTAGCCCTGATTGTTTTATATTTGAATTTAGTTTTTCAGGCTGCAGCAATCACTTAAACCCAATAGAGCATCCCGATCTGCTGCAAGAAGCCCTTCAAGCCCTGAAGTCTCAATCCAGTTGGTTAAAAAAAAAAAATTAGGATGCAGCAAAGTCATCACAAGTATGTCTCACCCTTCATTTTTTGAGGGGTTATTTACCCCCAGCCTCAAAGTCCCTTGCCTTACAGTATTGCTGCTTCATGTCACACCTACAGCTATGCAAGCAGTTACTCTTCCATTCATGCAAGTTTTCAAATGTATGTGTGAACCAGCTCCCCCATTTAGCTCTTTATAAACTGTGCTGCCAATTAGCCTAAAGTCCCATACACACGGGCAAAATGTTGGGAGACATTTGCCGATTAAAAAAAAAAAAAAGGCTGACATTCTGCCTGTGTGTATGTCGGTCTGTCCGAAAGAAGCTGGTCATTTGGCTGGCTTCTGTTGGATGTGCATCCTGGAAAAGAAGCAGCTGACTGACTCCCGATCAGCGCTCTCAGCCAATGGTGGGGAAGATCACTGGACTAACCTTGCACGGCTAGTACAATGTCTCCGACTGGAGCTGTCAGTTTGCATCAAAAACGCATGGAAAGTAGGTTATTTGGTTTTCAATGCTTGCAGTTCCAGAAAAAAAGTTCAACATGCTGCTATTTTCCTGCACTGGAATGCTGTAAAACGCATTAAAAACGCACTGGAACGCACCGTAACACACGCGTTGTTAAGGTTACAAATAAATGCACTAGACTGCATCAAAAACGCACCAAAAATGCATTGGTATGCATCAAAAACGTGCATTCAGAAAAGCATCTAGACAACATCCAGATTGCGTTTCTATGGCGTGGGCTGGCCCTAACATTGCTTTGGGGAAGAAGATATAAGTGTTTTTATTTATTTCAGGTACTTCTATAGCGCTGTCAGTTTAGGCAGTCTTTTACATTTATTGCACATTCATATCAGTCCCTGCCCTCAAGGAGCTTTTAATCTAAAGGCCCCTAACTCACATTTACACATACTAGGGCCAATTTAGACAGGGGCCAATTAACTGACCAGCATGTCTTTGAAGTGTGGGTGGAAACCGGAGTACCCGGAGGCACAGGGAGAACATGTGAACTTTGTGCAGTTATAGTACCATGTTTGGGATTTGAACCCAGGACCCTAGTGCTGCAACTATGCTGCCCATGTGTTAAATACAAAGTGAATTAAACATCTTATTTAGGGGGAAAAAAAACAAAAGCACAATATTTGGTCTTCGAAAAAGGGTCCGTCTCATGCTGGCCATACTCATGGCAATATTCAGGCCATTTCAAGCACATCAAATCAGCTTTCACATAAATTGATTAGGGCAGTTAGGTTTTTAAAATAAAATGCTAGAAATCTTCTAAAGAATCCTTGATGTTTTTAAAATAACGTTCTTGAAAACGTTCCGATATTCAAAAGAGCCTGAATCTAAGCTGGCCATACACGTTATTCATTGAAGAAAAATTTTCTATCCTACTTTTCTCGTCACTGTGGTCAAAAAACAAATGTAGATTTGACCCCAATATGATCTTATCTGGCCAGGAGATGAATGTGTGATCTAGCACTTGAACAGACTCCTCTCCTCCTTATAGGGGGTCTTCCTGTGCAGTGTAATGACTCACAAGGAAAGGGGAGGGGGGGTAATTTGTTCTCGGAAAGCGCACAGAGTTAGAGATATGAGAATATTCTTCAAAAGACTGAAGATTATAATTTGGGTAGTACACAGGTGAAGTCATTTAGTGCATTGCTTGACAAGCGTAGCCCATTACTAGTGGTGCAGCAAAATTAAAATTGTGGACTGAAACTGAAAATTGAAAATGTACTTGCCCGAAAACCGAAACAGACAGTTACAAATATATATATATATATATATATATATTTGTCTTTTTAATTAATTTCATGAATGAATATAAATATTGTCAGCGGGGGAAGACAGCGAAGAGAGGAGAACCGGCAGTGGGGGAAGACATCGCTGGAGCGAGAAGGAATTGTAAGGAGAAGAGACGCCGAGGTGCTTTAATAAATTACTTTGTCAAAAACCCCGTGTACTGTTTTTATTTTTGACACTTTTTTTTTTTTTTGGGTGAATGGGTAGGAGTACAATGGACCCCATACTCATTCACATAAGGTGGAGGGCTGGGATCTGGGGGCCCTAATGGCTGAAAATAAATTCATTTTTGGCCATTATCAACAAAACGCCAATAACCCTATTTTTGGCCGATATATTGGGGCATGCCTACCCGTTACGATGGTTGTTGTGGATTTTTGGCCCTGAAATCTTCCTTCTGTTTTTATAAATACTGCCACTATCATTTTGCAGTGAAGACAGACACGGTTAGTGTAACAAAAGTAATAGGCTAGCATAGGCAGAACACACCTGTCAATACACATACCTTCACGTTTATTGTCTGCCAAAGCAAAGAGTATTGTCAACATGGATGTACTGTATAAACAGCGACTTTCATTGTGGTTATACGCATAGTCAATGGGCAGAATATACCTAATTATCATGTGTCAAATCTCTCTACTCACTCTGCCTGGAGTCTGTAAATTATGGCTATTACTTAATGCACACTGCTAAAATATACAATGTCTATTTATAAGGGATGTTAATAATAAATACGGACATTCAGATAAATGTGTTAACTTGAATATACAATCCAATTTACGCTTCATCATTGCACCAGAATTAGGCTCATGATTTACGACGGCTCCCTGGGTACAGAATTGAAAACAATGTAGAGGCAGCTGGGCTTTATTGACCAGTGATGTAGAAGTAAATGCATCCTGTCTTCAATCAATCAATGTTTACTTCTCGTCTAGATGAAACAGTTGGACATAAAATTCAGCTAGCAGTCGGAACACATGCTGCACATAAATGGCCTGTTTTGCTTTTTGTTTTTTCTGTTTTTATTATTAGATACAGATCTGAGCTACTTCACTTAGAACTCAAAGAAACATGCTCAGGTTTAAGCAGTAAGGCCTCCCGCACACAGGGCGTAAGGCTGCATTCACACCTGAACTCGTAAAACGCTTGTAAAACGCTTGTAAAACACCCGAAATACACCCTACAAGCAAAATCCCATTCATTTAAATGGTCGCTGTTCTCATCTGAGCATTTTGTAGCCTGAAGCAAAACGCCTGAAGCTCAAAAAAAATACGTGAGCTTCTTTTTGGGCAGATTACAGGCGTGTTTCTGCTTTTTACATTGGTGACCTTTTGACCTGTGCAAAATCGTGCCAAAAAAAAACACGACTTTCTGCCTGAAAACTAAGCGCTCAGGTGTGAATGCAGCCTTAGAAAAAAATTGAGCTGCAAAGCCACTGCCTGTACCAGAAAAAAGCAGCTGCAAAACACGCTTTTAGTAGCTTTTTTCCATTGGCGTTAATGCACGTTTAGTTGCACCACAAGTCCGGTCATGATGCGGCTTGTGCGCTGAGGATCTTGAAGGGGAACACTCGTCAAGATAAAAAAAAAGAAATAAAGAAAACAACACACTAGCGTGGGCTCTCTCTTCCCCCCCAAGAGCTTACCAGACCCTTTGGTCTGGTATGGATTTTAAGGGGAACCCCCACGGCAAAAAAATTGGCATGGGTCCCCACCAAAATCTACACCAGGACCCTTATCCGAGCATGCAGCCCAGCAGGTCATGGGGGGGACGAGGCCACATGGCCATACATGGCCACATGCTCCCACCCCAAAACAGTACACGGGGCTTTTGACAAAGCACCTCAGTGTCTCTTCATCCTCCGGTTCTTTTCCTCTCTCTGCTGAGGTCTTCTCCTGCAGCTGGTTCTTTTCCTCTCTCTGCTGAAGTCTTCTCCTGCAGCTGGTTCTTTTCCTCTCTCTGCTGAAGTCTTCTCCTGCAGCTGGTTCTTTTCCTCTCTCTGCTGAAGTCTTCTCCTGCAGCTGGTTCTTTTCCTCTCTCTGCTGAAGTCTTCTCCTGCAGCTGGTTCTTTTCCTCTCTCTGCTGAAGTCTTCTCCTGCAGCTGGTTCTTTTCCTCTCTCTGCTGAAGTCTTCTCCCGCTGCCGGTTCTCTCTTCGCTGTCTTCTCCCGCTGCCGGTTCTCTCTTCGCTGTCTTCTCCCGCTGCCGGTTCTCCTCTCTTCGCTGTCTTCTCCCGCTGCCGGTTCTCCTCTCTTCGCTGTCTTCTCCCGCTGCCGGTTCTCCTCTCTTCGCTGTCTTCTCCCGCTGCCGGTTCTCCTCTCTTCGCTGTCTTCTCCCGCTGCCGGTTCTCCTCTCTTCGCTGTCTTCTCCCGCTGCCGGTTCTCCTCTCTTCGCT
Organism: Aquarana catesbeiana; assembly: GCF_042186555.1. Classification (NCBI taxonomy): domain Eukaryota; kingdom Metazoa; phylum Chordata; class Amphibia; order Anura; family Ranidae; genus Aquarana; species Aquarana catesbeiana. The sequence goes on from NC_133325.1 coordinate 707,775,905, forward strand.
GTCTTCTCCCGCTGCCGGTTCTCCTCTCTTCGCTGTCTTCTCCCGCTGCCGGTTCTCCTCTCTTCGCTGTCTTCTCCCGCTGCCGGTTCTCCTCTCTTCGCTGTCTTCTCCCGCTGCCGGTTCTCCTCTCTTCGCTGTCTTCTCCCTCTGCCGGTTCTCCTCTCTTCGCTGTCTTCTCCCGTTGCCGGTTCTCCTCTCTTCGCTGTCTTCTCCCGCTGCCGGTTCTCCTCTCTTCGCTGTCTTCTCCCGCTGCCGGTTCTCCTCTCTTCGCTGTCTTCTCCCGCTGCCGGTTCTCCTCTCTTCGCTGTCTTCTCCCGCTGCCGGTTCTCCTCTCTTCGCTGTCTTCTCCCGCTGCCGGTTCTCCTCTCTTCGCTGTCTTCTCCCGCTGCCGGTTCTCCTCTCTTCGCTGTCTTCTCCCGCTGCCGGTTCTCCTCTCTTCGCTGTCTTCTCCCGCTGCCGGTTCTCCTCTCTTCGCTGTCTTCTCCCGCTGCCGGTTCTCCTCTCTTCGCTGTCTTCTCCCGCTGCCGGTTCTCCTCTCTTCGCTGTCTTCTCCCGCTGCCGGTTCTCCTCTCTTCGCTGTCTTCTCCCGCTGCCGGTTCTCCTCTCTTCGCCGTCTTCTCCCGCTGCCGGTTCTCCTCTCTTCGCCGTCTTCTCCCGCTGCCGGTTCTCCTCTCTTCGCCGTCTTCTCCCGCTGCCGGTTCTCCTCTCTTCGCCGTCTTCTCCCGCTGCCGGTTCTCCTCTCTTCGCTGTCTTCTCCCGCTGCCGGTTCTCCTCTCTTCGCTGTCTTCTCCCGCTGCCGGTTCTCCTCTCTTCGCTGTCTTCTCCCGCTGCCGGTTCTCCTCTCTTCGCTGTCTTCTCCCGCTGCCGGTTCTCCTCTTCCCGCTGTCTTCTCCCGCTGCCAGTTCTCCTCTCTTCGCTGTCTTCTCCCGCTGCCAGTTCTCCTCTCTCCGCTGCCAGTTCTCCTCTCTCCGCTGCCTTCTCCCGCTGCCAGTTCTCCTCTCTCTGCTGCCTTCTCCCACTGCTTGTTATCCTCTCCGCTGTCTTCTCCCTCTGATGTTCTCTCGACGCTCTCTCCTGCTGTAATGCTGGGCCCGCCGTGTGCCATTACTTATATAGCCATGGGGCGAGGCCTCTCAATGACATCATGCGGAGGCCCTGCCCCATGTGACGTCACCCCCCAGGGCACGATAGGGTGGTGATGTCACAAGGGGTGGGGCCTCTGGATGACATCACAAGGGTCACAATCAGCTTCCAGGATTTTTGTCAAAGCATATTTGAACAAGCAGGAGTTAGCGGCCAAATGGCTACCATGCACAGCTGCACCAGATTTTGCACTCTTGTTTTAGTAAAGCAAACCCTTTATGTCTTCCTGGTAACAACTTTATACATCATTTTAGTTGTGGGGGAGGAAGACTGGCACTAGTAAGGAGAACTTGATTGTGTGCAGCTTGACAAACTATTGCAGCCCAACACGCAGTTGCAACTGAGGCCCACCATGAAGGCCTCTATGTGCAACCGGCTAATTTAGGCAGGCTTGTACAGAACTTACACTACTACTATGAACCAAGCCACCAGCTTAACTGTTGGTCAGCATTCCCTAATGGGAGCGCAGGCTTGTCCCTATGTCAGAACACACTAAAAACTGTAGAGACAGCATAACCCACACATTCTGTATATGCCTAATAAAAGGTGAAACAAGCATTCATTTTTTGGGAGAAGCAAATTACATCCATCACACTGTCCTATAGACAGAACATAGCAGCAGTAATTCATGGACTAGCGTTCTATAGATCGGTAGAGGAATGTTGGAATATGGCCAGGTTCAGGGCTTTCCTCAGGAAATTACATAACTAGGTATTTTTAGAACACTTTTTTTTTCTCCTAAAAGAAAGTTAATTCACTTTCAATACCCCTTATTTGTAGTCATTGTTTGCTGTTCTAATTAAGGAGGTCCTTACACATTCCAAACAAGGAGTATTTCTGGCATCCACTTGAGAGGAAGTATCTCCTTCCTTATATTCAGGAGCTGTGAATAACAAGGACTGTCAATAGTTCCCTATCTGTATTGTGCAGCAGAGTCTTGGTTATCATTATAGATAATGGAAAAAAGTAAATGCCCAGAGATTGTTGGCCATTGGACCAAATTTCAAAGCAGACCCATTTCCTAAATGAATGTAAAGCTTGTGTACTTTTTTGAGCAACGGGCGTTTTGCTTAAGGCGGCAGAACGCTCAGATGTGAACAGGGGCCATTGAAATGAATGCGATTAGTCTTGTTGGGCGTTTTTAGAGCTGAGGCTTAGAGCTGAAAAACCGCCCAAAAACGCCCAGGTGTGAACGAAGCCTTAGTGGCAGTCAGAACTTACAAATGATAGATCCTCTCTCCATCCTCATGTGACTGAACCAATCTCCAAATACCAGCACTGTCGTGCAGAGAGAGTCGGGTATTGCTCTATATGCAGAAGTTGCAGAAGCATATAACTTTATGAGGGGGTGTATCTCACCAAAACTGAAATTCCTATTGCAGCACATACCTAAAATGTAAAAAAATGAGTGAGCCAATCACAAAAGCATGTAATTAAAACTTTAGGGGGTTGGGGTGTTCTGTACTGTTCTGTTTCTCCAGCTGAGGCTCCCCTCCTTTCTAATCCACCTTTTATTTTTTCTTCCTATACTTTCTGCAACACCCTCATTATAAACATTAATGTTTATGTGAGCATGATGCTCTAGATCAGTGGTTCTGTCCTCAGGGCCCACTAACAGGCCAGGTTTGCAAGATAACTGAAATACATCACAGGTGATATAATTTGCTGCTCAGTGATTGCAGTATTCTAGTCTGCATCTCCCCAAGGTAATACTTAAAAATCTGGCCTGTTAGTGGGTGTTGAGGACAGGAATTGAGAACCACTGCTCTATATGGACTGAGTGTGCAACTGGAGCATGCTTTCTATCACACTAGGCTCAGCTCCTAACTGGCCAGGCTAGACTTTTTTTGGTCTCCTGATGATACTGCATATCTTAAAATCTGAGACGCTGTTCGAGTAGTTTTTGATATACAGCAAGTCTTGTGTGTATCATGATTTTCATGATTGACATGCTCGTTATCCGCCCCTCCCATATACTATTATCTATTTTGCAATGACTTCTTTTATGCTGTTTGACAGTTTTTTTAATTTTGTGGGAAGAAAAAAAAACTGACCCAACTCCCCAATCCACACATCTGAAGTGTATGGGGGAATCCTCCCCACTATGTAATTGCATTCTGATAGCAGGGAGGCTTCCCTGCTATCAGCATACACAGATCAGCGTTGCAGGCTAAAGCCAGAGGCACTGATCAAGCAAGGAAAATCTACCAGGGCGGTTGCACAGAAGTCGATAGGTACAACCAGTGCCCATATATCATACATGGATAAAAATTTTAGCAAATCCCTGCCAAACCGGCCAAATTTCGATCCCTGTGTGGCTGGCTTAAATGTGGCCATAGATGAAGTTTTTTCTGATCAGCCAAAGGGCTGATTGAAAAAAAAAAAAAAACAAACCAAATCAAATTGCTCCATCCACAGAAATGAGGCAGATTTAGGAACCCTCCCCGCTGGGGCGCATTCTGCCAGCGGGACTCCTCGATTGTCAGAATACACTGATCAGTGGCTGCAGTCACTGACTGACAAAAGATTTCCCATCGTTCCCGTTTGACAGAAGTCGATCCAATGAGGAGTGTTGAATGTGGACAGCCATGAGTGGATTGAAATTCAACCGGTTCCTGCACTAAAGAGATTCGTTTTCACTTCTTGTCACAAAAACAGGACATCAGAAGTCTTCCTAGACAGACGATAAATCCCAACAGTGGTCCGAAAACCTTTTATTTTATGAAAAAAAATAAATAATGTTTGGAGTAGAGCTGCACAATTAATCATTAAAAAATCGTGATCTCGATTCAACCCCCCTGACGATCTCTATTGCAGAGTTTGCCGATTCTTTCATATAACAAGTGGAGAGACTTATCTGCTCACTCAGCTGTCAAAAGAAAACATCTGGGCAGTCTGCCAAGTTTTAACATGAAACATTGTAACTAACTCTTCCTTCTTAGATCAAAGGGATAAACTTCTGTGTAAAAAAAAAAAATCCAGGCAGTCTGCCAAGTTTTTAAACAATGTGCAAACGCAGGAAGTTTAACCACTTAAAGTCTAAATCTTTTTCTGACACGTTTCTTAAGTTAAAATCAATATTTTTTGCTAGAAAATTACTTGGAACCCGCAAACAGTATATCTATTTTAGCAGAGACCCTAGGGAATAAAATGTCAATTGCTGCAATATTTTATGTCACGCTGTATTTGCCCAGCGGTCTTTTAAACGCAATTTTTTTGGGAAAAAATACACTTTAATGAATAATAATAATAAAAAAAAGAAACAGTAAAGTTAGCCCAATTTTTTTTGTTTTAATGTGAAAAATGATGTTACGCCGCGAGAATCATGAGAGAATCGTGATCTATCTTCTAAGCAAAAAAATTGTGATTCTCATTTTAGCCAGAATCGTGCAGCTCTAGTTTGGAGTTTAACTGTCAGAAATCATTTGAAAAAAATAGAATTTTTTTGTTCAATATATCGTAGCTAAGTAAAAAAAAAAAACTTCCAAAAGATAACCTGGCTCTCAGGATACATGGAAGCTTTCAATACTTGTTCTGAGTAAGCTGAGCCGCCTCTTGCCTTAATGAAAAGCAAGAGGATTTTTAATCAACTAAGAATATCGGGAACAAGCAGAAAGAAAATGAAATTAGTTTTGTATTAATGTAGGTAATAAAACCATAAATCCAACCTGAAAGCCTGGCCTGATTACCACTCGAGCTCAGCAGACCATCCTGTCAAGCGCTCATCCGATCGTTGGTACTTCAGAACCGCAAGTGATATTATCTGAGTGACGGGATCATTACTGACTGCCCAGTAAATGAATACGAGTCACGGGGGTATTTCATTAGGTGTACAGTAAATAAACTAAACCATTCTGTACACGCTCAATTGTATTTCTGCCCACTGCCTATCGATCAGGAGAAACTTGCTTAGTGAGGCGGAAGAATGGGAGATTGGCGCAGTAAAAATTATTCAGCAAGTTTCCAAGTCTGTTCTCTTTTATGTAAGTCCATTTAGTAACATTTGGAAATCTTTTTAGCCCCAATCCAACAATGAACACCTCATTTTAAAATGTATGTTAATGGAAAAAGTACACAATCGCATGCATTTGTGAAAACCAAGCATGAGTACTTTAGAATATGGGCAGACAAACCCAGAAAAATGCCAATCACTTTCATCAGATCTATGGGCGGCCAAAAAAAAAAAAAAAAAAAAAAAAAGGACGCCTCTGTTTACCCGCAGACTGCCCTCTGATCCGATCTGCTTAGATGGAGGACAATGGATCCCTTTCTGTTTTTTATACCCGCCAGAATTAGGCGGGTATAAAATGGACAAAACTTTTTGCACCCGCCAGTTCATGGGGGTGAATGGACCGTGCGACCAGGATCTACCTGAAAACCAACAGGCGGACCTGATCGGACCCTTCATGTAAAAGAAGCCTTACTTTTAGGCATCCGGATATTACTCCTATGTAAAACGCTGTGTAAATTGTGGGTGCTATAGAAGTACCTTAAATAAATACATACATTATTTCAAACTAGGCACACCAGGATTCAATTCTTCACAAGGTATTTCACTTTTGTAACAAAAAATAAATAAAAAAAACAAAAAAACAAAACAAAAAAAAAAAAAAACACACCGCACCTAGTCCTGAGAAACTACTTCAAATGTCCACCGACACACATACATTACAGCTACTCTGTGTGGAAGTACAGAAAACATGCTTCCATGTTATGTGCAAATGTGTGCAATACGCCACAGCGATCAGGGTGCTCCCCTGAAAAAGCTTTCATTTTCCTTTATCCTCCAAGAGCCAACACCATCCCTGTTAAGGCATCACCTAGGTTCAGCATATCCACTTAAGCGCCAGAAGATTTTACCCCCTGCATGACCAGGCCATTTTTTGCTATTCCGCACTGGCTACTTTAACGTTAACTACTTTAATAAATTTTGTCCAAAATGCTGCTACATGTTTTTGATAAAAATAAGTGTTTATCGATTGGTTTACATTAAAGTTATAGCCCCTACAAACTATGGTATATGGACTGGAATTTAAATTTTTTATACTACTAAATGGTGGTGATCAGCAACTTAAAGTGGCTGTAAACCCTGTACAACCACTTTTACCTACAAGTAAGCCTATATTATTAAGGCTTACCTGTAGGTAATAGAAATATCTCCTAAACCTGTACGGTGACTGGCACGTGACTCCAGCCAGTCAGAGAGCCAGAGTCCACAGCCCCGGAAGGAAGAGGGGCGAAGATGGATTCTTCCACATAGCGGGAACAGCGGTGACATGGCGGGCTTCTTGCAGGCAATGGCGACCCTAGGGGGGGGGCCAGAGGGGGCCCTGACCCCCCAACATTATGCTGTGCCCCACCATGTGCCCCCCCCCCCCCCCCCCCCCAAAAAAAAAAATTTTTTTTTTTTTTTTTTTTACAAAAAATCAATGTCTAAGAGGGAGAGAGTCCCCAGTCAGCTCCTGCGGGTGATTCCTCCCCCTCCCCTGCTCGCTGACACTGCATAATGCGAGCGTTCACACAACCACGGCCGCCTGATCTGCTCCTTCACCTGCATCCTCATTGGCAGGGAGAAGAGCGAGTTGCAGGAAGGACTCCACCAGGACTTTCAGTTACTGAAAAAACAGACTGATTTCTCCCGTCCTTAGGACAGGAGGACCAGACTGTAAATTCCAAGAGATGCCAGACCAGAGCTGTCAATAGCAGGGGCAGGACAGCAAGAGGAGGCTGGGGAACCCCACAGTGGCAGAACACCAGGGCCCGGAGGCAAGACAACCTTTGCAACCCTGATAGTTCTCCCACTGCTTTGGATCCTTATATTTTCTTGATATGCTGGTGACATATATCTCTTGTTTTCTGCCACCCTGGGGGACCCCAATACAGTAGGAAGGGAGCTCACTGCAGAACATGTGAAAGGGCCCGTTGTGGGGTCGTAGTAAAGGGCCCCAGGATATATATATATATATATATATATATATATATATATATATATATATATATATATATATATATATATATATATATATATATATATATATATATATGCATTTTATAGTTGCCCCCCTACTTTTGTCCCTGTCCCCCCATGTGCCCCCCCTAAATTTGAAAGCTGGAGACGCCACTGCTTGCAGGTAAGTGCAACATAATATGCTTTTACTTTGCAGGGGAAAAAGAGGAAGTAAAACCCATCTGACACTGACACCAACAGGGCTCTGTGTTGAATGTCAACACAGAGCTCTGGGCTGTGAATGTACACAGCCGATCAGCAGGTCCCAGCCGTGAATCACTGGCTGGGACTTGCTGAGAGGCTCCCTTCTTTTTGAGCGCTCCCTAAACCCGGGAGCAGGCAGCGACATACCAGTATGTTGCTTTGCCTACAGCGATTGGTCGGGCAGCCGGCAAATAGATATACTTCATAAACTAAAACTCTATTTCTATATAACACAAGCATATAAATCCTGCAGTTCCAGGTCTCACACAGATCAGCCCCTTCTTCAGCCTCTTACCCTACGACTTGCTACAAAGTTACAGCCCAAATGAGAACAGAGGAAGATGCAAATGTCTGCATTAGACTGAAGTCATCATTCTCTCCCAGACTGCAAAAATAAATGCAGAGAATGCCCTAAAGGTAAAACAAAACCTTCTGCCTTAGAACCAATTTAAGTCTGGGGCGGGGTGTCCAACCTGCGATCTGCGGCCCACGACGGCTATGAATGCAGGCCAATCCAAAATCATAAAAACTTACCAACATTTTTTTTTAGGGGGGGGGGGGTTGTAAAAATGCATTTACACTTAGCAAACACATGCAACCGAAGAAAAACTTGACAGCGTCTCTTCACTGAATTTTTATAAGTTTTATCTTCATAAAGAAAAATCTCCCACTCTTCACAAATCACACCTTATTCACGTCATCAGTTTTGGGCAGCGCCTTTATTTGTAAGCAACTATTTTCAAGGGTAAAGAACACAAAGAGCAAATTAGAAGCAAAATATCGAATGAGCACCTTGATAACTTATTGAGAATTGCTATTGCATCCATTGAACCAGATATTGATGCGTTAGTTTATCAAAAAACGTGTCAAATATTGCACTAGTTGTAGGTTGCCCTCCTTTTTTTTTTTTTTTTTTTGTAAAATTTTAATTAATTAAGTTTTATTACTCAGATAGGTACATTATCTATATCAGTGATCGTTAACTTGTGATCTGCCAGACCTTTCCTATCTATTCTTATTGGTTAGCGTATTTAATATGTGACCCAAGACAATTCCTCCTCCTTCAATGGGCCCAATAAGGTCAAAAGGTTGGACACCCCTGGTTTAGGGAATGAGGAATAAAAAAGTAATGATTACCTTATTTCTCGCTCTGGCAGGCTCCCACTATAAGTACAACCAGTCCCCCGATGCCCCTTCTATAAGGCACCTGGGCCATGGTCGCACAATTACATAATCAAGTACAATACAATTTGTATGCGAGGACTGTTAGGGACTGCCCACAAGCTGAAGCAGAAGAGCAAGGCAGTGTAGAGTTTAAAGCAGCCCATAGATGACGCAACTTTCTTTACTTCCACCAAGGGTGGAAAGGAAGAAAATTGTGCGATTCCCCCATCAACACAATTAGTGTTAATGGGGGAAAGCAACACACAGCACTATTGTGTTCTGTCGGTAAGGGGGGGAGATTGGGGGGGGTGCATGGTAAGCCATGCTGGCCAGCAAAACACAGTGATTATTACTGCTAGCGACTATAGCCACTGGCAGTAATCGCAAGTAAAATATCTGACAGGCTGGTTGGTGTTTGTTGATGTTTGGTCCCTCCTCAACCAGCCAAATTTCAATCCATGTATGGTCAAATTCAGGCAACTACTACACCATATTCCCTATAGGCAACATTTTAACCCTTGCAAAGTGGGGAGCCCTATGTCAAGGGTGTTTTTTTTGTTTTTTATTTAACTCCTGGAGTTGGCGTTTAAAAGCAGTTCTTGAGCTTCAGTCCAGAGACTAGGCTCAAGGCTCCATTCACACTTGTGCGACTTGTCATGCAACTTTTAGACATTTTCCAACGATAACCATTCGGCTTAAAGTCGTAGCAACTTCAAAGTAGTTCATGCACAACTTTGGTCCGACTTTCATGCAACTTGAGGGCCATAAACTTCAATGTTAACCCTCAAAAGTTGCATCAAAGTTGTACCTGAATGTTATACAATGCAACAGATATCACTGATCAAAGCCAAAGTCGTACCAATCCAAAGTTGCACCATGTTTGGAGTCATACAAGTGTGAATGGACTCTAAAGGGAGCATTTTTAGAAAAATCTCATCAGTGTGTTACAGGCAAGAGAAAGTATTCACCTAGTCTCTCCTCCCCCAGTGATCACTCACTGGGATGTTTGTAACCCTGTAGCTTTCTGGCAGTTCCCAAGGTGAAAGGTAATGCCGAGGTGTACAAAGCCACCAAGATAATGAAGTCTACTGCACAGGCATCAGGTGTTCATATTGAGTCATCTGTGGGCCAGCATATTCTTTAAAAAAAAAAAAATACCTCAGAGTAATCTGTGCAAATTCTAATGACACAAGATTAACATTATATGTGTACATAGCATTTTCTAATGAGGATTGGTCTCTGATAGTGGCAGAAGGAATTCAAAAAAATTGAAGAAAGAAAAAAGAAAAAAAAAGAAAAAAGGTCACCAGAAGCCGAACCCCGTGTTTATTTTCTCAGCGAGGACCAAAAAATGAAAGTCAAAGTCTCACTTCTCACAGGCATTCTATGTTTTCTGTGGACTGAATTGCATACAGCGACCATGCAGAAATGCGCCATTCAATGAAAAGGTTAAAAGTTAAAATTGCACTCAGGCTGTTTAAAAATGATTATAGCCCAAGGGTCTGTAAGTGGAGCTAAAGCTTTAAGGAGAGATCATTAATAATAGTCTTCTCCGGCTCTCTGCAAATTCGAATCAATCACGATGGTTGTCCATTTAGCTGGTTGGCTGCACTAAGGATGGACAGAGTGTGGCCCATAATGGAGTTCAGGCAGCCATGAGGAACACTATGTAAACAGTCAAGCTGGAAGCTCCTTGCATGGTTTTACTGGTTAATAGATACACTTTAGCAGGCCTGTTTAAAAAGGTCAGCACATAGAGAGCGGCATTCACGGGATGTTTCCAGAGTCTGGCCTCTGTGAGGGTGCTATTTTCACTTTCACAGGGATCAGGAGTTCACCACAAGACACTGACTAATCTCTGGCATGGAGCAATCGGGAGTTTTCTTATCCGAGGTTAGAGTCTTGGAGGAGGCGTATTTACATTACTTTACAGGAAATTTTGCCTGATAAAAGAAAATACAGATTCTGACGGTTAACTAAAAAAAAAAAAAAAAAAAAAAAAAAGTATCCACTTTTACATTTAAAGGGCCAGTCCACTAAAAAGATATTTCAATCTTTGGAGTCTGGTAAGCTATATCACCTGATGGCTTCCTACTTCTGCTGAGGACCCCAGCAACAAAATCTTTCCTAATCCTGTTAATACAATAATAAACAATATGTGAATTACTACACCGCGCTATATGCCAAGTAAATAAATCAATATACAGATGACGTAGCAATAATGATTGACACTACATTTACATTAGTAACAGTCCCAATCCAGTCCTGCTCAAAAGTAAATTCCATGGTCCTTAGTGCTCAAACATGGCTGTGCACTCACCCCTTGGTATGGACCAACTATGTCTAGTTTGGTCAAATAAGCTTGTGGGGAGACCCCTGAAGATTCTGTAGAGATTTTGGCAAACACTAGAGAAGGGTTAATACCGCTATCAATTTATTTTGTTGCCTGTGTACCATTGGGGAAATTTCCCCTTCAGTTCCTGCTCCCATAGGTGCAACAGAAAATTAGGAGAAAAAGTGAGGGAAATTCCCATCGTAGACAGGTGTCCCTATTGGAAGATTTTTTCCCTTATATTGTGTTGTTGGGACAACACAGATTTTGGTCCACCCCTCACTTTTCACATATTTGTACAGGTCAACAATGTTACCGAGAGAGAATCTTTTCAATGGGGACATAGAGATCAATAAAACCCAACAGTATAATCCTTCCCACTCTATCCAAAGCAATAAAAAAGTGTTGCCTAGAGATACACTTTAAAGTTTCACATCTTTTTATCTTGTATCTCGCTTGTTACGATTTGTAGATGCTTTAAAAGACATTTTTCGCACACAGAAAATGCCATTTGCTGCCCTTCATTCTGCTCTATGCTGGCATAGCAGAGTAATGGCCACACCCCTCAGCACACAGAATTGTACCGCAGAGAAGAGTGTGTCTGAACTGGTCTGTGTGATCTGATGAGAGCAATGGGTCTTTTCTGGTTCCTATTAGATATTACTGTCTTATTACACAACATAATCCTTAAACGGATATTTAGAGGCAAGAATGTAAAAATGTTAGGGAGGGTTTCAGCAGAACAGCTCTAAGATTGAAAATCTATTTCCGTGATTTTTATTGAGCTTTAAAGTGGAATGGGAGACCCAAGCTTCCATTCCCGGCACCTGTTCGAGGTCACTAGATACATTTCTAATGCTGGGACACCTAATGGTTGGTATCTAGTGAGATCTGGCAAAAAATCCCAAGCAAACAACATTAAGACCCCTTTCACACCAAGGCGTTTTTGCAGCGTTTTAGCGCTGAAAATAACGCTATTAAAATGCTCATAAAACGCTCCCCATGCATCTCAATGGACCCTTTCACACTGAGGTGTTGCGCCGTCCGAAAGGGCCGCAGTTGCACAGCTCCACTTTAAAGTGTCAAAAAACAATCCAGTGTAAATGAACCTCCTAATCCTACAAAGTGTTATAAAAGTACAGGCTTTGAATGTAAACTAAAAATACAACTTTCTAATGCTGTTAGTGAAAAAGCTGCAGCGTGGAGCACACAAAGAAAACTTTCAATTCGCCTGCTAGAGTCTGAGTACTGCCCGTATACTGCACCGCCCTACGTATACGATACCCATGACTCATTGCGCCAGCTACCCTCCTCAACATTGTTCATTCCAGCTGGTAGAAGCACCTTTGCGGTGCTGTGAGGATGGGCATTATATGAATGGGGAGGTTGCTTGTACGCAGTGCTGGCAATTCTTTAGTTCATCTTGGGAGTAAGCTGCGGAAGGTAGGTTCCCACATACAGTGAGATCATGTAGACCGAACATAGTCACCCTCAGCACGGACATAGAAGCACATCAGATCTTATAGCTAGTTCCCAAGATGCATTGCCAGACAAAAGTAGATTTTTTTCTTTGGGGGGGGGGGGTGGCTATTGGGTGTACTGTTACTTTAAGGTTGCTAATAACAATGTTTTAATAAAGAGGACTATTGCGGAGAGTAGGAAAAGCAGCCATTTGAGGCAGTGATGTATTAATACTTATTTAGAGAACAGAATTAATGAAAAGAATGTAAAAAGGAAATACAAAAAAAAAAAAACAATAATAAAATAAACCTTGTTGAATAAAGAGCTCTGTGCAATAACCCACCATATCAGAATCGGGCTGCTATCTATGGGTTACTGCACAAGAATAACTGCTCATTATCGAACAACAACAAGATACAATAGACAGCACGTAGTGCTGTTCACACTAAGCGTTAGCGTAGCTTAAAAATTGAAGCCTAATGTCGAGTCAGGAGGCGTTGGAAGCATTTCAACGCCTCCCATTCAAGTCTACGGTAACGCCTCGCAAATGCTCTGGCAGGCAGCTGTGGAGCGTTTGCAGTGCGTTAACCACTTACGGACTGCCGCAAGCCGTTATACGTCCTAATTTTGAAGAGGAACATTGTTGTTATGGCAGCAGCTAGCTGCCATAACCCCGGTATCCTCTTCTTCGGCTGGCGGTCCGCTTTCCGATAACAGTGGTCTCTGAGGCAGATTTGCTGAGAGATCACTTATCGGCGGCGGGAGAGGCCCCCCTCCCACCGCACTCCGGTGCCCTCCGCCGTTTACAGGAGCCGTCGGCAGCAGCGGAGGCAATCGGATGTTGTCCCTTGCTGGTTATGGAGACGAGTGAGGGGAAGATGGCCCCCACCCGTCTCCATATCATTGCAGGGCGGAAGCGACGTCAAAATGTCACTTCCGCCCATAGCACTTAAAAGGGCCATTTTTTTTTTTTTTTTTTTAACAACATTTTTTTCTTTGTTTTTATTGTATTTTAGTGTAAATATGAGATCTGAGGTCTTTTTGACCCCAGATCTCATATTTAAGAGGTCCTGTCATGTTTTTTTCTATTACAAGGGATGTTTACATTCCTTGTAATAGGAATAAAAGTGTCACAATTTTTTTTTTTTAAAGAACAGTGTAAAAATAAAAAAAATTAAAAAAGGTAAAATAAATAAGAAAAAAAAAAAATTTTTTAAAACGTGCCCTGTCCCGCCAAGCTCAGGTGCAGAAGCGAACGCATACGCAAGTAGCGCCCCCTTATGAAAACAGTGTTCAAACCACACATGTGAGGTATCGCCGTAATTAGTAGAGCGCAAGCAATAATTCTGGCCCTAGACCTCCTCTGTAACTCAAAACATGCAACATGTAGAATTTTTTAAACGTCACCTATGGAGATTTTTAAGGGTAAAAGTTTGTTGCCATTCCACGAGCGGACGCAATTTTTAAGCGCGACATGTTGAGTATCAATTTACTAGGTGTAATATCTTTTACAATATGAAAAAAAAATTGGGCTAACTATACTGTCGTCTTATTTTTTAATAAAAAAAAAAAAAGTGTAATTTTTCCAAAAAAGTGCGCTTGTAAATACACAAGTGCGCTGCACAAATACGGTGTGACAGAAAGTATTGCAACGACCATTTTATTCTCTAGGGTGTTAGAAAAAAAAATGTATAATGTTTGGGGGTTCTAAGTCATTTTCTAGCAAAAAAAAGGTTTTAATTTGTAAACAACAAATCTCAAAAAGAGGCTCGGTCCTTAAGTGGTTAAGATTCGTTCGTTTACTGTAATGAGATTTGTGGAGCAGTTTTAAAGCTCGTCAAACGCTTCAAAACTTCCCATTGGGCGTTTGAGGAGCATTTTTAACTCCTCATTAATGCTTGTAAAACGCCTTTCTAATGCCCATACTAAAGCTCATTGACGCTTGTCTGACGCTCATACTAACGCCATGCAAACGCTATAGGAGCGTTTGTTGAGCGTTAGAAATTTAGGCAAGTGTGAACAAGCCCTTAAAGAAGAAGTAAACTCTCCCCCTCCAATGCTGCTTTTTAAACAAGCCAGTAGCTAAATGTAGTCTAATACATTCTGCATCATATTTCAGCCCCAATTGCAAATTCCTTACTTTATTCCAGTTCTTTAAAAGTTTGTGCTTCCTGTGATAAGACAGCGCCATCTTAACTGCTGTCTTCCGAGTCCTTAGTGTAATATACTTCCGCCCCTCCAGCCTCAATCTCGCGCATGGACACAGGGTGTATGAGGAGAGTATGAAAGAGACTGTAGTCTCGCGATATCTGGGCGCAGTGCCGCAGGGAGCGGATATGATAGACACGGATACAACGGCACACTTCTTAATGGAAGAAGCGTGCCGTGAATCGGGGGGAGAGATGGGCATGCGCGGCCGACGTCAGTACAAAGAATAATACAGATTACATCCATTTACATACAGCGTCAAGCAGTGCTTTTAATGAGGATTTAGATAAAGTTATGGGGGAGGGTTTACAACCACTTTAAAGTGGATCAGAGATGATCCAACTCTGCCCTGCCTTCCCCATAAAGGAAAAGTAAAAGATAAAAACACACACACAAGTTAGATTCAAGGGGGTATACATTTCAGGGACTGAAGTTTCGAGCTTTGGGTAGAAAAGAAAGCATTGCCTCAGTACTGGATTTCTGTTTTCACATTAAAAACTGTACTTCCCATGAAAAAAACTGGATTTACTCCTACTATTGTATTTCCACGCTTTATCCACCAAAACCCTTATCTGAGAAATTGCCCACCTAAAGTCTTGAAGTCCTCAGCCTACCACATGACCTCAATGTTTTCTGAAGAACAAGGTAGGTGAACAAGGAAAAAAAAAAACTTCAATGTTGCATTTTATCCTCTAAAAGAGTCCATGACCAGAAGTTTTAGAGAAACGTTTGGGAAAGACCGCATTTTTTTTTTTTTTCCATCTATTCCAATCACAATATATACATTTCTCAGCCTGGTGCTCCATACTCACTTGAAAGATCTACTGTATATAAAAGAGAACCTAAAAGGGTTTTTTTTTTTTTTTTTTTTTTTTTTTTTACTGATAGCTCAATTGTTTAGGGCTGTTATGCCCCGTACACACGATCGGACATTCCGACAACAAAATCCATGGATTTTTTTCTGACGGATGTTGGCTCAAACTCGACTTGCACACACACGGTCACACAAATCTTGTCGGAAATTCCGGACATCAAGAACGCGGTGACGTACAACACGTACGACGAGCTGAGAAAAATGAAGTTCAATAGCCAGTGCGGCTCTTCTTCTTGATTCCGAGCATGCGTGGAACTTTGTGCGCCGGAATTGTGAACACACAATCGGCATTTACGACAACAGATTTTGTTGTGGGAAAATTTGAGATCCAGATCTCAAATTTTGTGTGATGGAAATTCCAATGGAAAATGTCCGATGGAACCTACACACGATCGGAATTTCCGACAACAAGCTCCTATCGAACATTTTCCTTCAGAATATCTGACTGTGTGTACGGGGCATTAGGGTGTAGGACATAGAGATGAGCAAATGTAGTCAGAGCACCTACTGCTTGAATCAAACTCCTGTCCGGATGTCCTCTCCCATCGCCCAACAACACCAAAACCTGAAGATGGCTGCTAGCCACTATAGATGTGGACCCCAAAAGCAACTCAACTGCATTTTTTCTTCTTGCTCCTACTTCAGTCTTCTAAATAGAAAGATCTACTTTATCGCTACGTACTTTACGGTTGTGTTTGTGCCCTTTACTGAATTGCCTACAGTGCCTCACTCTTCTCACTTCCACCACCCACACATGTGCCATTTCTGAGAACCCATATAACAAGCACAGCCTGATAGTCAGATGCTGGAACAGTAAATCCATGTCAGAAACCTTTTTTCCTTCAAGTAGCCAAAAGGCTGAAGTTTATTTGCAGTATCCTTCCACCGTGGAGGCACACTATGAAAAATGTGATTAATATTGCACTTTGAAGCAGAACATATTCACTTCCTCAAAAAATGGTGTAATGAGATTGAAGGCAGAGGTGTAAACTAAGCTGGATAATGAAGGTTTATTTATATACCTACTAAATGCTTGCCTAGTCATTTCCTACCAGTTCACTCATTCTGGTATTCCCGCTACATAATTTGTCAGGGATATCTCAGAGGGGAGTAGACACAATCCTGTAATCAAGATTTCTCTAGAAAGGCAATGCAAATAAAAGCTCTACACAGAAATCCATATGAACATGCATACAAAATCCCCCCCACAGCCAGAAAAAAAACAGAGACCGGGCCATCAATGCAAGAATTTCCTTTAATGCAGCAGAGCACTGGACACATTGGATTTCACCAGAGAAGCACTTCTGTGTGTTGTGATATTATGCAATACATTTTGCCAAACACCAATCTGAGGGTAAGTCAAGGTGGTGTCTGGAACATGTATAGAGATTCCTCTGCTAGCATTTTCTTAAAAAAGAAAAAGGTAAAAAACAGGTTTAATAAGAGATACGTTCATCTCTAGGAGCCAATAAACAGACTTGGGAAGGTTGGTTCTGCTTTAAATCTTCCATAAATCATCTCATCCTGGTGTTGTTCTCGGGTGATCAGCTGGAACTTGTCTGAAAGGACTTAGCTGAAGATACCTATTAGAAAATCCCAGAAGGTCCAATTAAAGCAGCAAAAATTATGGATTTGAACCAAGGTTTAGTTTCCATATTTTCTTTTCTTTACAGTATTAGGTGAGCTTGCAGTATTGAGTTTTTGCCCGGCAAGATGGATTTGGTTTGGTTAAAGAGGAGCTCCAGCCCCCCCCCCCCCCCCCCCCCACCAAAAAATTAAACGCCAGCTGCTACAAATACTGTGCTGACTTTTAAAGTGACACTAAAGGTTCATTTTTTTTTTTTTTTTTTTTAAATATTAAACATATCATACTTACCTCCACTGTGCAGCTCGTTTTGCACAGAGTGGCCCCAAACCTGCTCTGGGGTCCTTAGGCGGCTCTCTCGGCTCCTCCCCGCATCAGATAACCCCTTGGGAGAAGCGCTCTCCCGGGGTGTTACCTTGCGGGCATGCTCCCAAATCCAGTAGGACTCGGCCCCGCCCCCGCGTCATTGGATTTGATTGACAGCAGTTGGAGCCAATGGCTGCGCTGCTATCATTCTATCCAATCAACAGCCAAGAAGCCCCTAGCAGAGAGACGGCGCCCCCGTGGGACAAGTTCGAGGGTTCAGGTAAGTAAAACGGGGGGGGGGGGGGGGGTTTGGTGGTCACTGACAGGTGTTTTTTCACCATAATGCATAGGATGCATTAAGGTGAAAAAAAAAAAACGAACTGAGCATGTGCAAAGTGCCTCCAAGGCTCTGTACTATCAGCAGACAGTAAAAGGGGAGGATCAGAGAAAATGGGATCAAACATTAATACACAGGATTAACCCCTTAGGTTCCACAGTGAGTATAACGAGCATGCTTTACTGCATATACAGACTGATTTTACTGTTGTGGGTTTAGTAACACTTGCAATAATTGTATTCTCATGTCCATCCATTCTTCATTCTCCATTTTCAAAAGAAGTCAGATTATGATTCATAAATGATTGATAAATCAGACATGCTTCTCTACATAACAAGCCAGTGATCTTTATCTGTAGCTAATCTGTATGTCCATCCAAATGACCACTAAAAGGGTGTCCACACATGGATTGAACTTTGGTCTATTAAGCAGGGACCACCCGAACTTCAATCCATGTATGGGCAGACTGGTTGTACACAAGTTGATCGATTGACTTGTGTACAACAAGCTTTTCAGGTTTTTTCCCAAGCGATCAGTGCCACCGGCTATAACTGCCAGCACTGATCATTGTGTTCTGATGGTGGGGAAGTCTCCCTGCTGTCAGAATACAATAGCACAGCCGACATGATTCCCCCAACCACCTCAAATGTGTGGATGGGGGGGGGGGGGGGGGGGGGTCGGTTACGTTTTTTTTTTCGTTCAACCGCCTGGTTGAATAATAAAAAATAAAATAATGTATTGCCAGCTTAATAGAGTGGTCAGTATACTCAGCAATTTCCCATCTCAGCTTGGATGATCTCCAGTTCCTAAAGGACATTGTGTGGGTTTCAGTTATCTCTACTCAAGTTGGTATGTAAGCAGAGATAAACAGAAGGAGGACACAGAGGGATGGTCATATGACTAAATGTCCAAGCAAGAGGCTTTTCCAGCGCCTTACGCGAAAGCTCTGTACTAACGATCCGATTATCGTACGATCGATTCGAAAGCAGTATTTTCCGTATGGGGCATAACACACACTACACCGCTTGCCAAGTGTGTGTGTGTATATATGACCAACCGGCAACTCAATACTGACTGACGGATGAACTACAGAACACCAGCATCATTTACACCAAGTCAGCAACACAGCCCCCTTATCTTGAAATAGCAAACCAAAATTAGCAGCACTTTTTAAGTGGCTCATAAATCTCAAACGCTAAATCTTCGACATACGAGAACATTTACAATGCTGACGGACTGGAATAATCCTGGTAGAAGCAATTTCTAAGAAAACACATCCAAATGTTGCCAATTCCTGCGCTCCTTTGTAAAGAGCACCCCATGTTTAACTTGTGACTCTGAACAGGCCGTATCTGTAGATACCGAAGAATGGAGCCATTGCTGCTAAAACTGACCAATCCCAAGTCAGGAGGCCAATGAAAGTTTTCAGCTGTTCCATTTACTTTCCACATATTTTCTTTGTTATTATTGTCAGTAGAAACACATGCTTCCTGGATCTTTTAAAAACAGGGCAGAAGCCAAATCTTTTTTTTTTTGTTTTTTGGAGAGTGGGGAAGGGATAGAACCTCTGTCACTTGTTAAAGAGTAACAACTTTTGTTTATACAAACTTTGTTGCAGATTCCTACCTTTTGTTACTCTGAAGGAATAGCGGTTTGTGTCCTGTATGGGAATCTGTATGGGAGTGGTTTTGTACAGTGCCTTGAAAAAAAAAAAGTATTCATACCCCTTGAAATATTCCACATTGTTACAACCAAAAACTTAAATGTGTTTTATTGTGATTTTATGTGATAAACCAACACAAAGAGGCACATAATTGTGCAGTGGAAGGAAAATGATAATTGGTTTTCAAAAACTTTTACAAATAAATACAGTGGTGGCCGGTGGGTTTTTAACTGGGGGGGGGGGGGGGGCACTGCCAGCACCCCCCCCCCGCCACCCAGGGCAGCTGGCGGCGTGGCAATGACAGCACACCCCCCCCCCCCGTCACTTAACCGATCATGGCTGTGATCTCCTCTTTCTCCTGGAGGTGCGGGGAGCGGTGGCCATAGGTGCGGGCAGCCATCCAGAGGTGCAGGGAGCAGCGGCCATAGGTGCGCTCCTCCTCACAGAGTACTGTAGGTCCGGGCTGTGATCGCCTCTCCTCCTTCCCCCGGAGGTGGGGGGAAGCCTCCTTTACTCTGATACCCCTAACTAAAATCTAGTGGAACCAATTGACTTGAGACTTGAAAATTGCTGTTCAAAGACGCTCTCCATCCAATCCAATGGTAGAGACATCCCCAAAAAGACTTGCAGCTGTAATTGCAATGAAAGGTGGTTCTACAAAGTATTGACTCAGGGGGGCTGAATACAAATGTACCCCACACTTTTCACATATTTCTAAAAACATTTGAAATCCATTTATCATTTTCCTTCCACTTCACAACTGTGTGCCACTTTGTGTTGATCTATCACATAAAATACATTTACATTTTTTTGGTTGTAACCTGGCAAAATGTGGAAAATTTCAAGGCACTCTATCAATCAGCTTTGCACCTGCAGGGCTCTAATAAGGAAATTGGCAGGGTCTGCACCCCTTTAGACGCGTTTTCCCTTTGAGGGTATCTCACCAAAAATGACAATTTTTGTTGCAGGAGATGCTCAAAATCTGATTTGTATCTTGGTGCAGACTTATATGGCATTTTACAGAAAATGACAGTGCTGCAGATTGAAAAGGAAAGATAGTTTTTAATAACATTCAATTACAATATGACATGCGTCAACGTATAGGTTATATATATTTTTTTTTTGCCAGGTTCCCCCCCCCCCCCACAAAAGCGGAGTTACCCTTTAACCCCTCCAGTAGAGAGAATTAGTCATGAACAGAATTATTTTTATAAATGAGCCACGGCCGGCCTGCAGACATGTGAACCGGCTCTATAGAGAAGGCTGCTGGTTCATGTCATGCGAATTGGATGCAGTTCAAAACGCATATATGTGAACCGAGCCTAAGAAGTTCTAAACCTTCCCCACCTCTATCATGGTTCTGCCAGCTTTTTTTGTGTGATTTGTATCCCAACTGGGGACACATCACACATTCTGTCCCAGCCACAAATTAATAATAAGGAAATTTCACCAAAAAGGAGACATAGACAACAAAGACTCCCAAGAACTTCTGCCACTGGAGAGTTTCCCCAACCTCCTGTCCTGGTGACCACATTGGAGAGATTTCCTTTTACTTGATAATGGCTAACAAGCTTGTTCTACCTGAAAATTGAAAGTAATAATAAAGCTTTAACTTTTTTCTGTTAAGGTGATGACTTACATTATATGCTACGTCTTTCATTTTTACACTCTGGATGCTGATGGGCTACTTAGCACTCCTTCCCTTTCAAGTGGGTATTCTTTTCCTTATAGGTGAAAAAGGGTCCCCCAAGGAGGATTGGGATTTTAAGGGCAACTAAGTAGTAAGTAATAGTACAAAACCAAGTATTGATTTATAACAAATTGTAATTTATTAAATATTATAAAAAAGCCAATATCTGCATAGAAATTGCGATTTGACTGTTTAAGAACATCAGAATGTATAACAAATACACTAAATACAAATAAGTATTTTCTCCTAGATGGAAATTACGCCTGACGCGTTTCAGGAACTTGTCCTTTCCTCCATTCCTACCATTACTTAGTTGCCCTTAAAATCCCAATCCTCCTTGGGGGACCCTTTTTCACATATTATTGTATGGGATGGTGGCAACAAATTAGTCCGCTTATGGTGAAATATATTCTTTTGGAGATACCTTTCCCTTATAGGGTCCTATGGAGCCACCCTTGTGTGCACACGTCAGGTCAGGAGCTGCGTGTACTACAGCAAACAAGTCATGAAGCGTTAGGATGGCGAGCTGCTGCCCTGCTCTAGTGCCCTCCCTTCTCAAAGCCAATAAATGGGCAGCTGCTGTCTGTTGTGACTTGGTGCACAGAGTGTGCTTTTCTAACAGGAAATTTGGGGAAGTGGCACTTACGGATTTGGCAAAGTTTGTGTTTTGGCACACATTTTCAAAGAAAAAGGTGCATCCTTGCAGATGTACTGCTTGCAGTCTAAAAGAGATGTATGGGGTTTTTTTTTTTTTTTAGAATCATACTTGCCTAGAGAGATGAAGCATCAGTCCAATGCTGCATGTCCCCCGGCACCTTTAACACTGAGAACTGAACGATCGAAAACCGCTGACCGCCCGGTTCTCACAGCTTCCTGAGCTGACAGTCAGCAACTCTCTGCTCCGCCTCCCCCCCGCACGCTCA